>NW_027135999.1:0-33842 GCF_039906515.1 Pseudorca crassidens | reverse complement strand
CCTGGAAATCGTGTTTGTAAGCTGCAACTTAGAGCAGAATGTGCCACGGCAAACTCCCAAGAGCTTATATCTCCTTACTTCTTGTTTGTTTTTTACATTTAATTTTTATTTATTATCACAGCAAATTGGATAAAAATACGGCGTTTTTTCCAGGTGTACGGAATCTGGTTCATTATATCGATGTATTGATCTATTCACCTTTGGATCCTTTCCCGTGTAGGTTATTACAGAGTGTTGAGTACACCTCTTTTAGCATTCTATAGGTATTTTGTGATTATATATTTCATATGTATTACTACATGTCCGTTAACCCCCATATCCTAATTCGTACATTCCTTACACCTTTCCATTTGGTTAAACATAATTTGGTTTTCTGAATCTATGAGTGTCCTTCTCTTGGAAATTATTTCATGGGTATCAATTTTTAGGTAACACCTATAAGTGATGTAATAGGATATCTGTCTTTCGTTTTCTTTCTTACTTCAGGTAGGGTGATTATCTCTAGATCCTTGTATGGTGGTGCCAACAGCATTGTTCCATGCTTTTCCATGGCTAATATTCCATTGTGTACATGGACCACTTCTTCTTGGTGCATTTTTCTGTTGATGGACATTTTGGTTTCTTCCAGCTCTTGGCTATGTTACATGTTGCGGCAGTGAAGGATCGCCAGCCTGTGTCTTTTTGATTCAGGTCTACTCAGCGGATAGGCCCATCAGTGGGCCTACCAGATCACATAGTAGCTCAAGTTTTACCTTTAAACACACCTCCATTTTGTTCTCTGTACTGGCTCTTACCAGGTTACATCCCATCAGCAGCTAGAGGGTACACAGTTCTCTAAAACCCCTTCAGCATTTATACTATGTAGACTTTTTTGCTGATGATCCTTCTGACGGCTGTGAGGTGAATGTGTTTCTAGACTGGATTTGCATGGCTTTATTAATTCCTGACGTTGAGCGTTTCTCCATGCCTTTTTCTATAACAAAAAAAAGAGACAGAATATAAAATGTGCATAAAATATGCCTCTTGAAATTGTCGTTTTGAAATATGGATGTCTTTTGAGATTTTTGCTCGATTTACGACCGAAGGATTGTTTTGAGGACAGGTGTCATTTACAGGCCTGCAAATATTTTGACTGTCAAGTAACCATTACAGCTGCAGTTAGAGCTGCTGTTGTGTGAAACGGCCACAAGGCGGCAGCAGTTCTCATTAACCAAATCTGGTTACTAGGGAAACAGAGCCTCAATGGAAGTCCTGTTCTAGGTTGCAAATTAGAATGAAATGGGCAGGAAAAAGCCCCTTATGTTTATATCTCACTAAATATTGTTCTTTTTTTAAAATTTAATTTTCATTGTTTATCACAGCAAGTGTGATTACAATGTTTTGCTTGTCTTAGGTGTGCAAGATGTGGTTGTTTTCCACATATACATATCTCTTTTCTTCTTTGGATCCTTTTCCCATTTTAGGTTATGACACAATGTTGAGTAGTCTTCTCTTGGTATTTCGTAGGTCTTTGGTGATTATATACTTCTCCTGTGTTTGTATATCTCTGTTAACTCTGACATCCTAATGTATCCAATCCTCACACCTTTCCATTGGTGAACCATAAGTTTGTTTAATGAATCTGTGATTGCCTTTCTCTGTGGAAATATCTTCACTGGTATCAATTTTTAGGTAACACCTATAAGTGATATCACAGGATACGTGTCTTTCGCTTTCTGACTTACTACAAGTTGCGTGATTACTTCTAGACTCATCTATGGTGATGCAAATGGCATTGTGTCATTTTTTTCCTTGGCTAATATTCCATCTGTACGTGGACCAGTTTTTCTTTGTCCACTCACCTGTTGATGGACTTTTTGGTTGCTTCCATGTCTTGGTTATTGTAACACTGCTGAAATGCACATTTGCCTGCCTGTGTCTTTCAATTATGTCTTCTTCGGTTATAGGCCCAGGAGAGGGCCTGTTGGATCATATGGTAGCAAAATGTTTACCTTGTAAAGGCGTCTCCATTCTGTTCTCATTAGTGGCTCTTACCAGGTTATGTTCCACTTAAATTTGAGGGTATGCCCTTGTCCACAACCCTTTCAGCATTTATTGTTTGTAGTTTTTCTGCTGATGTTTATTCTGACAGGTGTGAGCTGACACCTCTTTGAGGTTGGATTTGCATGCATCTCATAATCCCTTGAAATTGAACTTTCAGGCATGTCCTCTTTTTTTTCAAGCTGTGAGTAACGCTTACCTCTTCAAATGGTTTTCTTGAAGTATGTGTCACAGTTTGAAATATTTTGGCCATTACCTCCCTGAAGACATTCTGAGGGCAGGTTTCATTTACAGCCCTCCAGTACTTGTGCATATGAAGTGACCATTAGCACAGGTTTTAAAGCTGCTGTTGCAGGTATCGGCCATTGGGCGGCAGCATTTCTCCTTCCCCCATTCAGGGAACTACGGAAAGAGTCCTTCGTGCCAGTGGTGTTCCTCAGTTGTATATTAGAGAGGAATGTGCCCGGACAAACCCCCAAAAGCTGATGTCTCCTTACTTACGTTTGGTTTCTAAATTGAAATTATATATTTTTTTTATTGGAGTAATATTCCATTGTGTACATGGACCACTTCTTCTTTGTGCCTTCCTCTGTTGACAGACATTTTTGTTGCTTCCAAGTGTTGGCTGTGGTAAATATTGCTGGAGTGCAGGATTGCCACCCTGTGTCTTTTTGATTCTCATCCTCTCAGGTGATAGGCCCAGCAGTGGGTATGCTTGATTGAATGGTAGCTCAATATTTACCATATCAAGGCACCTCCTTTGTGGTTTCATTACTGGTTCTTACCATGTCCCACTGAGAAACGAGGGTGCACATTTCTCCACAACCCCTTCAGCATTTGTTGTTTGCAGAATTTTTGCTGATGGCCATTATGACTGGTGTGAGCTGATAGGTTTTTTAATTTGGATTTGCATGTCTTTAATAATTCCTAATGTTCAACATTTTTCCATGCTTTGTTTTCTTTCTGTTAAACAAAAACAGAAAAAAACTGTGAGTACAATAAACCACTTGAAGTGGTCTTCTGGGAAGGCTGCCCTGTTTTGAATTTTTCGTCAATTTTTGACCCCAGGATTTTTTTGAGAACAGGTGACATTTACAGGCTTGTAATGAGTGTGAATATTTAGTGACCACTACTACTGGCTTTAAAGGTGCTGTTGGGGGAAACGGCCACAAGGTGGCAGCATTTCTCCGTTCCCAAAACTGGTTTCTAGGGCAGCACAGCCTTTCTGGAAGTTGTGTTCCCAGGTTGTAAATTAGAATGGAATGTGCTAGGAAAAAAACCCGTAAGTTAATATTCCCTTATTTCTTGTTCGATTTTTTAGTCTTTTTAAATCGAGGTAATATTTAGAATATTGTTTGTCCTAGGTGTATACAATCTGGTTCATTTGTACATTACATATATATATATACACACACACACACACACACTCATATGTAATATATTCATGTACAGATACTCTTCCCATGTAAATTATTGCAGAGTGCTCCATTGACCTCCCTTGCTATATGGTCGGTCTCTTTGATAAATGTATTTAGTAGGTATTTGTACACATATGGTAACCCTAATCTTAATTTTCCATACCACCCACCTTTCCATTTACATAAGAATAGTTTGTTTTCTAAGTCTGTGAGTTTCTTTCTCTGTGAAAATGCTATCATTTTTGTCAGTTGTTAGATAACGCCTATAATTGATATCATACTATATGTCTTTTTCTTTCTGACTTACGGCATGTTCTGAGATTATATCTAGGCTCATAAATGGTGCCTCAACGAGCAGTGTTTCACTGTTTTCCATGGCTAATTTTCCATTATGTACATGGACCACTTCTTCTTTATCCATTCATCCATTGATGGACATTTTGGTTGCTTCCGTGTCTTGGCTATTGTGAAAAATCCTGCAGTGAAGCTGTTGCAGCCTGTGCCTTCTCGACTCTGGTATTTTCAGGTGAGAGGTTCAGCGGTTGACCTGCTGAATGGAATGCTGGCTCAATTTTTACTTTTAAACACAGCTCCTTTCTGTTCTCACTATTGGCTCTTACCACTTTACATCTCACCAGCGGCTAGAGGGTACACAGTTCTCTAAAACCCCTTCAGCATTTATTGTTTGTAGACCTTTGGCTGATGGTAGTTGACGTGTGTGTGTTGAAATCTTTTTGTAGGCTAGATTTGCATGAGTTTAAAAATTTATGTTGTTGAGCTTTTATCCATTTTCCTTGTTTTTAGAAAACTAATGAGTAAAATTTACCTCTTCCTACTATCTCCTTGAAAATTTTTCCAGTTGTGAATTTTTGAGGGCAGTTGTCCTTTACTGTCCTGAGTCCTTGTGAATGTTAAGTGACCGTTAGCTGTGGTTTTAAAGCCGCTCTTGTGGGAAACGGCCACAAGGCGGCAGCATTTCTACATTTCCAACTCTGGGTTTTTGGGCAACAGAGGGTTCCTGGAAATCGTGTTTGTAAGCTGCAACTTAGAGCAGAATGTGCCACGGCAAACTCCCAAGAGCTTATATCTCCTTACTTCTTGTTTGTTTTTTACATTTAATTTTTATTTATTATCACAGCAAATTGGATAAAAATACGGCGTTTTTTCCAGGTGTACGGAATCTGGTTCATTATATCGATGTATTGATCTATTCACCTTTGGATCCTTTCCCGTGTAGGTTATTACAGAGTGTTGAGTACACCTCTTTTAGCATTCTATAGGTATTTTGTGATTATATATTTCATATGTATTACTACATGTCCGTTAACCCCCATATCCTAATTCGTACATTCCTTACACCTTTCCATTTGGTTAAACATAATTTGGTTTTCTGAATCTATGAGTGTCCTTCTCTTGGAAATTATTTCATGGGTATCAATTTTTAGGTAACACCTATAAGTGATGTAATAGGATATCTGTCTTTCGTTTTCTTTCTTACTTCAGGTAGGGTGATTATCTCTAGATCCTTGTATGGTGGTGCCAACAGCATTGTTCCATGCTTTTCCATGGCTAATATTCCATTGTGTACATGGACCACTTCTTCTTGGTGCATTTTTCTGTTGATGGACATTTTGGTTTCTTCCAGCTCTTGGCTATGTTACATGTTGCGGCAGTGAAGGATCGCCAGCCTGTGTCTTTTTGATTCAGGTCTACTCAGCGGATAGGCCCATCAGTGGGCCTACCAGATCACATAGTAGCTCAAGTTTTACCTTTAAACACACCTCCATTTTGTTCTCTGTACTGGCTCTTACCAGGTTACATCCCATCAGCAGCTAGAGGGTACACAGTTCTCTAAAACCCCTTCAGCATTTATACTATGTAGACTTTTTTGCTGATGATCCTTCTGACGGCTGTGAGGTGAATGTGTTTCTAGACTGGATTTGCATGGCTTTATTAATTCCTGACGTTGAGCGTTTCTCCATGCCTTTTTCTATAACAAAAAAAAGAGACAGAATATAAAATGTGCATAAAATATGCCTCTTGAAATTGTCGTTTTGAAATATGGATGTCTTTTGAGATTTTTGCTCGATTTACGACCGAAGGATTGTTTTGAGGACAGGTGTCATTTACAGGCCTGCAAATATTTTGACTGTCAAGTAACCATTACAGCTGCAGTTAGAGCTGCTGTTGTGTGAAACGGCCACAAGGCGGCAGCAGTTCTCATTAACCAAATCTGGTTACTAGGGAAACAGAGCCTCAATGGAAGTCCTGTTCTAGGTTGCAAATTAGAATGAAATGGGCAGGAAAAAGCCCCTTATGTTTATATCTCACTAAATATTGTTCTTTTTTTAAAATTTAATTTTCATTGTTTATCACAGCAAGTGTGATTACAATGTTTTGCTTGTCTTAGGTGTGCAAGATGTGGTTGTTTTCCACATATACATATCTCTTTTCTTCTTTGGATCCTTTTCCCATTTTAGGTTATGACACAATGTTGAGTAGTCTTCTCTTGGTATTTCGTAGGTCTTTGGTGATTATATACTTCTCCTGTGTTTGTATATCTCTGTTAACTCTGACATCCTAATGTATCCAATCCTCACACCTTTCCATTGGTGAACCATAAGTTTGTTTAATGAATCTGTGATTGCCTTTCTCTGTGGAAATATCTTCACTGGTATCAATTTTTAGGTAACACCTATAAGTGATATCACAGGATACGTGTCTTTCGCTTTCTGACTTACTACAAGTTGCGTGATTACTTCTAGACTCATCTATGGTGATGCAAATGGCATTGTGTCATTTTTTTCCTTGGCTAATATTCCATCTGTACGTGGACCAGTTTTTCTTTGTCCACTCACCTGTTGATGGACTTTTTGGTTGCTTCCATGTCTTGGTTATTGTAACACTGCTGAAATGCACATTTGCCTGCCTGTGTCTTTCAATTATGTCTTCTTCGGTTATAGGCCCAGGAGAGGGCCTGTTGGATCATATGGTAGCAAAATGTTTACCTTGTAAAGGCGTCTCCATTCTGTTCTCATTAGTGGCTCTTACCAGGTTATGTTCCACTTAAATTTGAGGGTATGCCCTTGTCCACAACCCTTTCAGCATTTATTGTTTGTAGTTTTTCTGCTGATGTTTATTCTGACAGGTGTGAGCTGACACCTCTTTGAGGTTGGATTTGCATGCATCTCATAATCCCTTGAAATTGAACTTTCAGGCATGTCCTCTTTTTTTTCAAGCTGTGAGTAACGCTTACCTCTTCAAATGGTTTTCTTGAAGTATGTGTCACAGTTTGAAATATTTTGGCCATTACCTCCCTGAAGACATTCTGAGGGCAGGTTTCATTTACAGCCCTCCAGTACTTGTGCATATGAAGTGACCATTAGCACAGGTTTTAAAGCTGCTGTTGCAGGTATCGGCCATTGGGCGGCAGCATTTCTCCTTCCCCCATTCAGGGAACTACGGAAAGAGTCCTTCGTGCCAGTGGTGTTCCTCAGTTGTATATTAGAGAGGAATGTGCCCGGACAAACCCCCAAAAGCTGATGTCTCCTTACTTACGTTTGGTTTCTAAATTGAAATTATATATTTTTTTTATTGGAGTAATATTCCATTGTGTACATGGACCACTTCTTCTTTGTGCCTTCCTCTGTTGACAGACATTTTTGTTGCTTCCAAGTGTTGGCTGTGGTAAATATTGCTGGAGTGCAGGATTGCCACCCTGTGTCTTTTTGATTCTCATCCTCTCAGGTGATAGGCCCAGCAGTGGGTATGCTTGATTGAATGGTAGCTCAATATTTACCATATCAAGGCACCTCCTTTGTGGTTTCATTACTGGTTCTTACCATGTCCCACTGAGAAACGAGGGTGCACATTTCTCCACAACCCCTTCAGCATTTGTTGTTTGCAGAATTTTTGCTGATGGCCATTATGACTGGTGTGAGCTGATAGGTATTTTAATTTGGATTTGCATGTCTTTAATAATTCCTAATGTTCAGCATTTTTCCATGCTTTGTTTTCTTTCTGTTAAACAAAAACAGAAAAAAACTGTGAGTACAATAAACCACTTGAAGTGGTCTTCTGGGAAGGCTGCCCTGTTTTGAATTTTTCGTCAATTTTTGACCCCAGGATTTTTTTGAGAACAGGTGACATTTACAGGCTTGTAATGAGTGTGAATATTTAGTAACCACTACTACTGGCTTTAAAGGTGCTGTTGGGGGAAACGGCCACAAGGTGGCAGCATTTCTCCGTTCCCAAAACTGGTTTCTAGGGCAGCACAGCCTTTCTGGAAGTTGTGTTCCCAGGTTGTAAATTAGAATGGAATGTGCTAGGAAAAAAACCCGTAAGTTAATATTCCCTTATTTCTTGTTCGATTTTTTAGTCTTTTTAAATCGAGGTAATATTTAGAATATTGTTTGTCCTAGGTGTATACAATCTGGTTCATTTGTACATTACATACACACACACACACACACACACACACACATATGTAATATATTCATGTACAGATACTCTTCCCATGTAAATTATTGCAGAGTGCTCCATTGACCTCCCTTGCTATATGGTCGGTCTCTTTGATAAATGTATTTAGTAGGTATTTGTACACATATGGTAACCCTAATCTTAATTTTCCATACCACCCACCTTTCCATTTACATAATAATAGTTTGTTTTCTAAGTCTGTGAGTTTCTTTCTCTGTGAAAATGCTATCATTTTTGTCAGTTGTTAGATAACGCCTATAAGTGATATCATACTATATGTCTTTTTCTTTCTGACTTACGGCATGTTCTGAGATTATATCTAGGCTCATAAATGGTGCCTCAACGAGCAGTGTTTCACTGTTTTCCATGGCTAATATTCCATTATGTACATGGACCACTTCTTCTTTATCCATTCATCCATTGATGGACATTTTGGTTGCTTCCGTGTCTTGGCTATTGTGAAAAATCCTGCAGTGAAGCTGTTGCAGCCTGTGCCTTCTCGACTCTGGTATTTTCAGGTGAGAGGTTCAGCGGTTGACCTGCTGAATGGAATGCTGGCTCAATTTTTACTTTTAAACACAGCTCCTTTCTGTTCTCACTATTGGCTCTTACCACTTTACATCTCACCAGCGGCTAGAGGGTACACAGTTCTCTAAAACCCCTTCAGCATTTATTGTTTGTAGACCTTTGGCTGATGGTAGTTGACGTGTGTGTGTTGAAATCTTTTTGTAGGCTAGATTTGCATGAGTTTAAAAATTTATGTTGTTGAGCTTTTATCCATTTTCCTTGTTTTTAGAAAACTAATGAGTAAAATTTACCTCTTCCTACTATCTCCTTGAAAATTTTGCCAGTTGTGAATTTTTGAGGGCAGTTGTCCTTTACTGTCCTGAGTCCTTGTGAATGTTAAGTGACCGTTAGCTGTGGTTTTAAAGCCGCTCTTGTGGGAAACGGCCACAAGGCGGCAGCATTTCTACATTTCCAACTCTGGGTTTTTGGGCAACAGAGGGTTCCTGGAAATCGTGTTTGTAAGCTGCAACTTAGAGCAGAATGTGCCACGGCAAACTCCCAAGAGCTTATATCTCCTTACTTCTTGTTTGTTTTTTACATTTAATTTTTATTTATTATCACAGCAAATTGGATAAAAATACGGCGTTTTTTCCAGGTGTACGGAATCTGGTTCATTATATCGATGTATTGATCTATTCACCTTTGGATCCTTTCCCGTGTAGGTTATTACAGAGTGTTGAGTACACCTCTTTTAGCATTCTATAGGTATTTTGTGATTATATATTTCATATGTATTACTACATGTCCGTTAACCCCCATATCCTAATTCGTACATTCCTTACACCTTTCCATTTGGTTAAACATAATTTGGTTTTCTGAATCTATGAGTGTCCTTCTCTTGGAAATTATTTCATGGGTATCAATTTTTAGGTAACACCTATAAGTGATGTAATAGGATATCTGTCTTTCGTTTTCTTTCTTACTTCAGGTAGGGTGATTATCTCTAGATCCTTGTATGGTGGTGCCAACAGCATTGTTCCATGCTTTTCCATGGCTAATATTCCATTGTGTACATGGACCACTTCTTCTTGGTGCATTTTTCTGTTGATGGACATTTTGGTTTCTTCCAGCTCTTGGCTATGTTACATGTTGCGGCAGTGAAGGATCGCCAGCCTGTGTCTTTTTGATTCAGGTCTACTCAGCGGATAGGCCCATCAGTGGGCCTACCAGATCACATAGTAGCTCAAGTTTTACCTTTAAACACACCTCCATTTTGTTCTCTGTACTGGCTCTTACCAGGTTACATCCCATCAGCAGCTAGAGGGTACACAGTTCTCTAAAACCCCTTCAGCATTTATACTATGTAGACTTTTTTGCTGATGATCCTTCTGACGGCTGTGAGGTGAATGTGTTTCTAGACTGGATTTGCATGGCTTTATTAATTCCTGACGTTGAGCGTTTCTCCATGCCTTTTTCTATAACAAAAAAAAGAGACAGAATATAAAATGTGCATAAAATATGCCTCTTGAAATTGTCGTTTTGAAATATGGATGTCTTTTGAGATTTTTGCTCGATTTACGACCGAAGGATTGTTTTGAGGACAGGTGTCATTTACAGGCCTGCAAATATTTTGACTGTCAAGTAACCATTACAGCTGCAGTTAGAGCTGCTGTTGTGTGAAACGGCCACAAGGCGGCAGCAGTTCTCATTAACCAAATCTGGTTACTAGGGAAACAGAGCCTCAATGGAAGTCCTGTTCTAGGTTGCAAATTAGAATGAAATGGGCAGGAAAAAGCCCCTTATGTTTATATCTCACTAAATATTGTTCTTTTTTTAAAATTTAATTTTCATTGTTTATCACAGCAAGTGTGATTACAATGTTTTGCTTGTCTTAGGTGTGCAAGATGTGGTTGTTTTCCACATATACATATCTCTTTTCTTCTTTGGATCCTTTTCCCATTTTAGGTTATGACACAATGTTGAGTAGTCTTCTCTTGGTATTTCGTAGGTCTTTGGTGATTATATACTTCTCCTGTGTTTGTATATCTCTGTTAACTCTGACATCCTAATGTATCCAATCCTCACACCTTTCCATTGGTGAACCATAAGTTTGTTTAATGAATCTGTGATTGCCTTTCTCTGTGGAAATATCTTCACTGGTATCAATTTTTAGGTAACACCTATAAGTGATATCACAGGATACGTGTCTTTCGCTTTCTGACTTACTACAAGTTGCGTGATTACTTCTAGACTCATCTATGGTGATGCAAATGGCATTGTGTCATTTTTTTCCTTGGCTAATATTCCATCTGTACGTGGACCAGTTTTTCTTTGTCCACTCACCTGTTGATGGACTTTTTGGTTGCTTCCATGTCTTGGTTATTGTAACACTGCTGAAATGCACATTTGCCTGCCTGTGTCTTTCAATTATGTCTTCTTCGGTTATAGGCCCAGGAGAGGGCCTGTTGGATCATATGGTAGCAAAATGTTTACCTTGTAAAGGCGTCTCCATTCTGTTCTCATTAGTGGCTCTTACCAGGTTATGTTCCACTTAAATTTGAGGGTATGCCCTTGTCCACAACCCTTTCAGCATTTATTGTTTGTAGTTTTTCTGCTGATGTTTATTCTGACAGGTGTGAGCTGACACCTCTTTGAGGTTGGATTTGCATGCATCTCATAATCCCTTGAAATTGAACTTTCAGGCATGTCCTCTTTTTTTTCAAGCTGTGAGTAACGCTTACCTCTTCAAATGGTTTTCTTGAAGTATGTGTCACAGTTTGAAATATTTTGGCCATTACCTCCCTGAAGACATTCTGAGGGCAGGTTTCATTTACAGCCCTCCAGTACTTGTGCATATGAAGTGACCATTAGCACAGGTTTTAAAGCTGCTGTTGCAGGTATCGGCCATTGGGCGGCAGCATTTCTCCTTCCCCCATTCAGGGAACTACGGAAAGAGTCCTTCGTGCCAGTGGTGTTCCTCAGTTGTATATTAGAGAGGAATGTGCCCGGACAAACCCCCAAAAGCTGATGTCTCCTTACTTACGTTTGGTTTCTAAATTGAAATTATATATTTTTTTTATTGGAGTAATATTCCATTGTGTACATGGACCACTTCTTCTTTGTGCCTTCCTCTGTTGACAGACATTTTTGTTGCTTCCAAGTGTTGGCTGTGGTAAATATTGCTGGAGTGCAGGATTGCCACCCTGTGTCTTTTTGATTCTCATCCTCTCAGGTGATAGGCCCAGCAGTGGGTATGCTTGATTGAATGGTAGCTCAATATTTACCATATCAAGGCACCTCCTTTGTGGTTTCATTACTGGTTCTTACCATGTCCCACTGAGAAACGAGGGTGCACATTTCTCCACAACCCCTTCAGCATTTGTTGTTTGCAGAATTTTTGCTGATGGCCATTATGACTGGTGTGAGCTGATAGGTATTTTAATTTGGATTTGCATGTCTTTAATAATTCCTAATGTTCAGCATTTTTCCATGCTTTGTTTTCTTTCTGTTAAACAAAAACAGAAAAAAACTGTGAGTACAATAAACCACTTGAAGTGGTCTTCTGGGAAGGCTGCCCTGTTTTGAATTTTTCGTCAATTTTTGACCCCAGGATTTTTTTGAGAACAGGTGACATTTACAGGCTTGTAATGAGTGTGAATATTTAGTAACCACTACTACTGGCTTTAAAGGTGCTGTTGGGGGAAACGGCCACAAGGTGGCAGCATTTCTCCGTTCCCAAAACTGGTTTCTAGGGCAGCACAGCCTTTCTGGAAGTTGTGTTCCCAGGTTGTAAATTAGAATGGAATGTGCTAGGAAAAAAACCCGTAAGTTAATATTCCCTTATTTCTTGTTCGATTTTTTAGTCTTTTTAAATCGAGGTAATATTTAGAATATTGTTTGTCCTAGGTGTATACAATCTGGTTCATTTGTACATTACATACACACACACACACACACACACACACACACATATGTAATATATTCATGTACAGATACTCTTCCCATGTAAATTATTGCAGAGTGCTCCATTGACCTCCCTTGCTATATGGTCGGTCTCTTTGATAAATGTATTTAGTAGGTATTTGTACACATATGGTAACCCTAATCTTAATTTTCCATACCACCCACCTTTCCATTTACATAAGAATAGTTTGTTTTCTAAGTCTGTGAGTTTCTTTCTCTGTGAAAATGCTATCATTTTTGTCAGTTGTTAGATAACGCCTATAAGTGATATCATACTATATGTCTTTTTCTTTCTGACTTACGGCATGTTCTGAGATTATATCTAGGCTCATAAATGGTGCCTCAACGAGCAGTGTTTCACTGTTTTCCATGGCTAATATTCCATTATGTACATGGACCACTTCTTCTTTATCCATTCATCCATTGATGGACATTTTGGTTGCTTCCGTGTCTTGGCTATTGTGAAAAATCCTGCAGTGAAGCTGTTGCAGCCTGTGCCTTCTCGACTCTGGTATTTTCAGGTGAGAGGTTCAGCGGTTGACCTGCTGAATGGAATGCTGGCTCAATTTTTACTTTTAAACACAGCTCCTTTCTGTTCTCACTATTGGCTCTTACCACTTTACATCTCACCAGCGGCTAGAGGGTACACAGTTCTCTAAAACCCCTTCAGCATTTATTGTTTGTAGACCTTTGGCTGATGGTAGTTGACGTGTGTGTGTTGAAATCTTTTTGTAGGCTAGATTTGCATGAGTTTAAAAATTTATGTTGTTGAGCTTTTATCCATTTTCCTTGTTTTTAGAAAACTAATGAGTAAAATTTACCTCTTCCTACTATCTCCTTGAAAATTTTGCCAGTTGTGAATTTTTGAGGGCAGTTGTCCTTTACTGTCCTGAGTCCTTGTGAATGTTAAGTGACCGTTAGCTGTGGTTTTAAAGCCGCTCTTGTGGGAAACGGCCACAAGGCGGCAGCATTTCTACATTTCCAACTCTGGGTTTTTGGGCAACAGAGGGTTCCTGGAAATCGTGTTTGTAAGCTGCAACTTAGAGCAGAATGTGCCACGGCAAACTCCCAAGAGCTTATATCTCCTTACTTCTTGTTTGTTTTTTACATTTAATTTTTATTTATTATCACAGCAAATTGGATAAAAATACGGCGTTTTTTCCAGGTGTACGGAATCTGGTTCATTATATCGATGTATTGATCTATTCACCTTTGGATCCTTTCCCGTGTAGGTTATTACAGAGTGTTGAGTACACCTCTTTTAGCATTCTATAGGTATTTTGTGATTATATATTTCATATGTATTACTACATGTCCGTTAACCCCCATATCCTAATTCGTACATTCCTTACACCTTTCCATTTGGTTAAACATAATTTGGTTTTCTGAATCTATGAGTGTCCTTCTCTTGGAAATTATTTCATGGGTATCAATTTTTAGGTAACACCTATAAGTGATGTAATAGGATATCTGTCTTTCGTTTTCTTTCTTACTTCAGGTAGGGTGATTATCTCTAGATCCTTGTATGGTGGTGCCAACAGCATTGTTCCATGCTTTTCCATGGCTAATATTCCATTGTGTACATGGACCACTTCTTCTTGGTGCATTTTTCTGTTGATGGACATTTTGGTTTCTTCCAGCTCTTGGCTATGTTACATGTTGCGGCAGTGAAGGATCGCCAGCCTGTGTCTTTTTGATTCAGGTCTACTCAGCGGATAGGCCCATCAGTGGGCCTACCAGATCACATAGTAGCTCAAGTTTTACCTTTAAACACACCTCCATTTTGTTCTCTGTACTGGCTCTTACCAGGTTACATCCCATCAGCAGCTAGAGGGTACACAGTTCTCTAAAACCCCTTCAGCATTTATACTATGTAGACTTTTTTGCTGATGATCCTTCTGACGGCTGTGAGGTGAATGTGTTTCTAGACTGGATTTGCATGGCTTTATTAATTCCTGACGTTGAGCGTTTCTCCATGCCTTTTTCTATAACAAAAAAAAGAGACAGAATATAAAATGTGCATAAAATATGCCTCTTGAAATTGTCGTTTTGAAATATGGATGTCTTTTGAGATTTTTGCTCGATTTACGACCGAAGGATTGTTTTGAGGACAGGTGTCATTTACAGGCCTGCAAATATTTTGACTGTCAAGTAACCATTACAGCTGCAGTTAGAGCTGCTGTTGTGTGAAACGGCCACAAGGCGGCAGCAGTTCTCATTAACCAAATCTGGTTACTAGGGAAACAGAGCCTCAATGGAAGTCCTGTTCTAGGTTGCAAATTAGAATGAAATGGGCAGGAAAAAGCCCCTTATGTTTATATCTCACTAAATATTGTTCTTTTTTTAAAATTTAATTTTCATTGTTTATCACAGCAAGTGTGATTACAATGTTTTGCTTGTCTTAGGTGTGCAAGATGTGGTTGTTTTCCACATATACATATCTCTTTTCTTCTTTGGATCCTTTTCCCATTTTAGGTTATGACACAATGTTGAGTAGTCTTCTCTTGGTATTTCGTAGGTCTTTGGTGATTATATACTTCTCCTGTGTTTGTATATCTCTGTTAACTCTGACATCCTAATGTATCCAATCCTCACACCTTTCCATTGGTGAACCATAAGTTTGTTTAATGAATCTGTGATTGCCTTTCTCTGTGGAAATATCTTCACTGGTATCAATTTTTAGGTAACACCTATAAGTGATATCACAGGATACGTGTCTTTCGCTTTCTGACTTACTACAAGTTGCGTGATTACTTCTAGACTCATCTATGGTGATGCAAATGGCATTGTGTCATTTTTTTCCTTGGCTAATATTCCATCTGTACGTGGACCAGTTTTTCTTTGTCCACTCACCTGTTGATGGACTTTTTGGTTGCTTCCATGTCTTGGTTATTGTAACACTGCTGAAATGCACATTTGCCTGCCTGTGTCTTTCAATTATGTCTTCTTCGGTTATAGGCCCAGGAGAGGGCCTGTTGGATCATATGGTAGCAAAATGTTTACCTTGTAAAGGCGTCTCCATTCTGTTCTCATTAGTGGCTCTTACCAGGTTATGTTCCACTTAAATTTGAGGGTATGCCCTTGTCCACAACCCTTTCAGCATTTATTGTTTGTAGTTTTTCTGCTGATGTTTATTCTGACAGGTGCGAGCTGACACCTCTTTGAGGTTGGATTTGCATGCATCTCATAATCCCTTGAAATTGAACTTTCAGGCATGTCCTCTTTTTTTTCAAGCTGTGAGTAACGCTTACCTCTTCAAATGGTTTTCTTGAAGTATGTGTCACAGTTTGAAATATTTTGGCCATTACCTCCCTGAAGACATTCTGAGGGCAGGTTTCATTTACAGCCCTCCAGTACTTGTGCATATGAAGTGACCATTAGCACAGGTTTTAAAGCTGCTGTTGCAGGTATCGGCCATTGGGCGGCAGCATTTCTCCTTCCCCCATTCAGGGAACTACGGAAAGAGTCCTTCGTGCCAGTGGTGTTCCTCAGTTGTATATTAGAGAGGAATGTGCCCGGACAAACCCCCAAAAGCTGATGTCTCCTTACTTACGTTTGGTTTCTAAATTGAAATTATATATTTTTTTTATTGGAGTAATATTCCATTGTGTACATGGACCACTTCTTCTTTGTGCCTTCCTCTGTTGACAGACATTTTTGTTGCTTCCAAGTGTTGGCTGTGGTAAATATTGCTGGAGTGCAGGATTGCCACCCTGTGTCTTTTTGATTCTCATCCTCTCAGGTGATAGGCCCAGCAGTGGGTATGCTTGATTGAATGGTAGCTCAATATTTACCATATCAAGGCACCTCCTTTGTGGTTTCATTACTGGTTCTTACCATGTCCCACTGAGAAACGAGGGTGCACATTTCTCCACAACCCCTTCAGCATTTGTTGTTTGCAGAATTTTTGCTGATGGCCATTATGACTGGTGTGAGCTGATAGGTATTTTAATTTGGATTTGCATGTCTTTAATAATTCCTAATGTTCAGCATTTTTCCATGCTTTGTTTTCTTTCTGTTAAACAAAAACAGAAAAAAACTGTGAGTACAATAAACCACTTGAAGTGGTCTTCTGGGAAGGCTGCCCTGTTTTGAATTTTTCGTCAATTTTTGACCCCAGGATTTTTTTGAGAACAGGTGACATTTACAGGCTTGTAATGAGTGTGAATATTTAGTAACCACTACTACTGGCTTTAAAGGTGCTGTTGGGGGAAACGGCCACAAGGTGGCAGCATTTCTCCGTTCCCAAAACTGGTTTCTAGGGCAGCACAGCCTTTCTGGAAGTTGTGTTCCCAGGTTGTAAATTAGAATGGAATGTGCTAGGAAAAAAACCCGTAAGTTAATATTCCCTTATTTCTTGTTCGATTTTTTAGTCTTTTTAAATCGAGGTAATATTTAGAATATTGTTTGTCCTAGGTGTATACAATCTGGTTCATTTGTACATTACATACACACACACACACACACACACATATGTAATATATTCATGTACAGATACTCTTCCCATGTAAATTATTGCAGAGTGCTCCATTGACCTCCCTTGCTATATGGTCGGTCTCTTTGATAAATGTATTTAGTAGGTATTTGTACACATATGGTAACCCTAATCTTAATTTTCCATACCACCCACCTTTCCATTTACATAATAATAGTTTGTTTTCTAAGTCTGTGAGTTTCTTTCTCTGTGAAAATGCTATCATTTTTGTCAGTTGTTAGATAACGCCTATAAGTGATATCATACTATATGTCTTTTTCTTTCTGACTTACGGCATGTTCTGAGATTATATCTAGGCTCATAAATGGTGCCTCAACGAGCAGTGTTTCACTGTTTTCCATGGCTAATATTCCATTATGTACATGGACCACTTCTTCTTTATCCATTCATCCATTGATGGACATTTTGGTTGCTTCCGTGTCTTGGCTATTGTGAAAAATCCTGCAGTGAAGCTGTTGCAGCCTGTGCCTTCTCGACTCTGGTATTTTCAGGTGAGAGGTTCAGCGGTTGACCTGCTGAATGGAATGCTGGCTCAATTTTTACTTTTAAACACAGCTCCTTTCTGTTCTCACTATTGGCTCTTACCACTTTACATCTCACCAGCGGCTAGAGGGTACACAGTTCTCTAAAACCCCTTCAGCATTTATTGTTTGTAGACCTTTGGCTGATGGTAGTTGACGTGTGTGTGTTGAAATCTTTTTGTAGGCTAGATTTGCATGAGTTTAAAAATTTATGTTGTTGAGCTTTTATCCATTTTCCTTGTTTTTAGAAAACTAATGAGTAAAATTTACCTCTTCCTACTATCTCCTTGAAAATTTTGCCAGTTGTGAATTTTTGAGGGCAGTTGTCCTTTACTGTCCTGAGTCCTTGTGAATGTTAAGTGACCGTTAGCTGTGGTTTTAAAGCCGCTCTTGTGGGAAACGGCCACAAGGCGGCAGCATTTCTACATTTCCAACTCTGGGTTTTTGGGCAACAGAGGGTTCCTGGAAATCGTGTTTGTAAGCTGCAACTTAGAGCAGAATGTGCCACGGCAAACTCCCAAGAGCTTATATCTCCTTACTTCTTGTTTGTTTTTTACATTTAATTTTTATTTATTATCACAGCAAATTGGATAAAAATACGGCGTTTTTTCCAGGTGTACGGAATCTGGTTCATTATATCGATGTATTGATCTATTCACCTTTGGATCCTTTCCCGTGTAGGTTATTACAGAGTGTTGAGTACACCTCTTTTAGCATTCTATAGGTATTTTGTGATTATATATTTCATATGTATTACTACATGTCCGTTAACCCCCATATCCTAATTCGTACATTCCTTACACCTTTCCATTTGGTTAAACATAATTTGGTTTTCTGAATCTATGAGTGTCCTTCTCTTGGAAATTATTTCATGGGTATCAATTTTTAGGTAACACCTATAAGTGATGTAATAGGATATCTGTCTTTCGTTTTCTTTCTTACTTCAGGTAGGGTGATTATCTCTAGATCCTTGTATGGTGGTGCCAACAGCATTGTTCCATGCTTTTCCATGGCTAATATTCCATTGTGTACATGGACCACTTCTTCTTGGTGCATTTTTCTGTTGATGGACATTTTGGTTTCTTCCAGCTCTTGGCTATGTTACATGTTGCGGCAGTGAAGGATCGCCAGCCTGTGTCTTTTTGATTCAGGTCTACTCAGCGGATAGGCCCATCAGTGGGCCTACCAGATCACATAGTAGCTCAAGTTTTACCTTTAAACACACCTCCATTTTGTTCTCTGTACTGGCTCTTACCAGGTTACATCCCATCAGCAGCTAGAGGGTACACAGTTCTCTAAAACCCCTTCAGCATTTATACTATGTAGACTTTTTTGCTGATGATCCTTCTGACGGCTGTGAGGTGAATGTGTTTCTAGACTGGATTTGCATGGCTTTATTAATTCCTGACGTTGAGCGTTTCTCCATGCCTTTTTCTATAACAAAAAAAAGAGACAGAATATAAAATGTGCATAAAATATGCCTCTTGAAATTGTCGTTTTGAAATATGGATGTCTTTTGAGATTTTTGCTCGATTTACGACCGAAGGATTGTTTTGAGGACAGGTGTCATTTACAGGCCTGCAAATATTTTGACTGTCAAGTAACCATTACAGCTGCAGTTAGAGCTGCTGTTGTGTGAAACGGCCACAAGGCGGCAGCAGTTCTCATTAACCAAATCTGGTTACTAGGGAAACAGAGCCTCAATGGAAGTCCTGTTCTAGGTTGCAAATTAGAATGAAATGGGCAGGAAAAAGCCCCTTATGTTTATATCTCACTAAATATTGTTCTTTTTTTAAAATTTAATTTTCATTGTTTATCACAGCAAGTGTGATTACAATGTTTTGCTTGTCTTAGGTGTGCAAGATGTGGTTGTTTTCCACATATACATATCTCTTTTCTTCTTTGGATCCTTTTCCCATTTTAGGTTATGACACAATGTTGAGTAGTCTTCTCTTGGTATTTCGTAGGTCTTTGGTGATTATATACTTCTCCTGTGTTTGTATATCTCTGTTAACTCTGACATCCTAATGTATCCAATCCTCACACCTTTCCATTGGTGAACCATAAGTTTGTTTAATGAATCTGTGATTGCCTTTCTCTGTGGAAATATCTTCACTGGTATCAATTTTTAGGTAACACCTATAAGTGATATCACAGGATACGTGTCTTTCGCTTTCTGACTTACTACAAGTTGCGTGATTACTTCTAGACTCATCTATGGTGATGCAAATGGCATTGTGTCATTTTTTTCCTTGGCTAATATTCCATCTGTACGTGGACCAGTTTTTCTTTGTCCACTCACCTGTTGATGGACTTTTTGGTTGCTTCCATGTCTTGGTTATTGTAACACTGCTGAAATGCACATTTGCCTGCCTGTGTCTTTCAATTATGTCTTCTTCGGTTATAGGCCCAGGAGAGGGCCTGTTGGATCATATGGTAGCAAAATGTTTACCTTGTAAAGGCGTCTCCATTCTGTTCTCATTAGTGGCTCTTACCAGGTTATGTTCCACTTAAATTTGAGGGTATGCCCTTGTCCACAACCCTTTCAGCATTTATTGTTTGTAGTTTTTCTGCTGATGTTTATTCTGACAGGTGTGAGCTGACACCTCTTTGAGGTTGGATTTGCATGCATCTCATAATCCCTTGAAATTGAACTTTCAGGCATGTCCTCTTTTTTTTCAAGCTGTGAGTAACGCTTACCTCTTCAAATGGTTTTCTTGAAGTATGTGTCACAGTTTGAAATATTTTGGCCATTACCTCCCTGAAGACATTCTGAGGGCAGGTTTCATTTACAGCCCTCCAGTACTTGTGCATATGAAGTGACCATTAGCACAGGTTTTAAAGCTGCTGTTGCAGGTATCGGCCATTGGGCGGCAGCATTTCTCCTTCCCCCATTCAGGGAACTACGGAAAGAGTCCTTCGTGCCAGTGGTGTTCCTCAGTTGTATATTAGAGAGGAATGTGCCCGGACAAACCCCCAAAAGCTGATGTCTCCTTACTTACGTTTGGTTTCTAAATTGAAATTATATATTTTTTTTATTGGAGTAATATTCCATTGTGTACATGGACCACTTCTTCTTTGTGCCTTCCTCTGTTGACAGACATTTTTGTTGCTTCCAAGTGTTGGCTGTGGTAAATATTGCTGGAGTGCAGGATTGCCACCCTGTGTCTTTTTGATTCTCATCCTCTCAGGTGATAGGCCCAGCAGTGGGTATGCTTGATTGAATGGTAGCTCAATATTTACCATATCAAGGCACCTCCTTTGTGGTTTCATTACTGGTTCTTACCATGTCCCACTGAGAAACGAGGGTGCACATTTCTCCACAACCCCTTCAGCATTTGTTGTTTGCAGAATTTTTGCTGATGGCCATTATGACTGGTGTGAGCTGATAGGTTTTTTAATTTGGATTTGCATGTCTTTAATAATTCCTAATGTTCAGCATTTTTCCATGCTTTGTTTTCTTTTTGTTAAACAAAAACAGAAAAAAACTGTGAGTACAATAAACCACTTGAAGTGGTCTTCTGGGAAGGCTGCCCTGTTTTGAATTTTTCGTCAATTTTTGACCCCAGGATTTTTTTGAGAACAGGTGACATTTACAGGCTTGTAATGAGTGTGAATATTTAGTAACCACTACTACTGGCTTTAAAGGTGCTGTTGGGGGAAACGGCCACAAGGTGGCAGCATTTCTCCGTTCCCAAAACTGGTTTCTAGGGCAGCACAGCCTTTCTGGAAGTTGTGTTCCCAGGTTGTAAATTAGAATGGAATGTGCTAGGAAAAAAACCCGTAAGTTAATATTCCCTTATTTCTTGTTCGATTTTTTAGTCTTTTTAAATCGAGGTAATATTTAGAATATTGTTTGTCCTAGGTGTATACAATCTGGTTCATTTGTACATTACATACACACACACACACACACACACACACACATATGTAATATATTCATGTACAGATACTCTTCCCATGTAAATTATTGCAGAGTGCTCCATTGACCTCCCTTGCTATATGGTCGGTCTCTTTGATAAATGTATTTAGTAGGTATTTGTACACATATGGTAACCCTAATCTT
This sequence comes from Pseudorca crassidens, assembly GCF_039906515.1. NCBI lineage: Eukaryota > Metazoa > Chordata > Mammalia > Artiodactyla > Delphinidae > Pseudorca > Pseudorca crassidens. The sequence goes on along the minus strand of NW_027135999.1, from coordinate 12,353 downwards.
AATTTTCCATACCACCCACCTTTCCATTTACATAAGAATAGTTTGTTTTCTAAGTCTGTGAGTTTCTTTCTCTGTGAAAATGCTATCATTTTTGTCAGTTGTTAGATAACGCCTATAAGTGATATCATACTATATGTCTTTTTCTTTCTGACTTACGGCATGTTCTGAGATTATATCTAGGCTCATAAATGGTGCCTCAACGAGCAGTGTTTCACTGTTTTCCATGGCTAATATTCCATTATGTACATGGACCACTTCTTCTTTATCCATTCATCCATTGATGGACATTTTGGTTGCTTCCGTGTCTTGGCTATTGTGAAAAATCCTGCAGTGAAGCTGTTGCAGCCTGTGCCTTCTCGACTCTGGTATTTTCAGGTGAGAGGTTCAGCGGTTGACCTGCTGAATGGAATGCTGGCTCAATTTTTACTTTTAAACACAGCTCCTTTCTGTTCTCACTATTGGCTCTTACCACTTTACATCTCACCAGCGGCTAGAGGGTACACAGTTCTCTAAAACCCCTTCAGCATTTATTGTTTGTAGACCTTTGGCTGATGGTAGTTGACGTGTGTGTGTTGAAATCTTTTTGTAGGCTAGATTTGCATGAGTTTAAAAATTTATGTTGTTGAGCTTTTATCCATTTTCCTTGTTTTTAGAAAACTAATGAGTAAAATTTACCTCTTCCTACTATCTCCTTGAAAATTTTGCCAGTTGTGAATTTTTGAGGGCAGTTGTCCTTTACTGTCCTGAGTCCTTGTGAATGTTAAGTGACCGTTAGCTGTGGTTTTAAAGCCGCTCTTGTGGGAAACGGCCACAAGGCGGCAGCATTTCTACATTTCCAACTCTGGGTTTTTGGGCAACAGAGGGTTCCTGGAAATCGTGTTTGTAAGCTGCAACTTAGAGCAGAATGTGCCACGGCAAACTCCCAAGAGCTTATATCTCCTTACTTCTTGTTTGTTTTTTACATTTAATTTTTATTTATTATCACAGCAAATTGGATAAAAATACGGCGTTTTTTCCAGGTGTACGGAATCTGGTTCATTATATCGATGTATTGATCTATTCACCTTTGGATCCTTTCCCGTGTAGGTTATTACAGAGTGTTGAGTACACCTCTTTTAGCATTCTATAGGTATTTTGTGATTATATATTTCATATGTATTACTACATGTCCGTTAACCCCCATATCCTAATTCGTACATTCCTTACACCTTTCCATTTGGTTAAACATAATTTGGTTTTCTGAATCTATGAGTGTCCTTCTCTTGGAAATTATTTCATGGGTATCAATTTTTAGGTAACACCTATAAGTGATGTAATAGGATATCTGTCTTTCGTTTTCTTTCTTACTTCAGGTAGGGTGATTATCTCTAGATCCTTGTATGGTGGTGCCAACAGCATTGTTCCATGCTTTTCCATGGCTAATATTCCATTGTGTACATGGACCACTTCTTCTTGGTGCATTTTTCTGTTGATGGACATTTTGGTTTCTTCCAGCTCTTGGCTATGTTACATGTTGCGGCAGTGAAGGATCGCCAGCCTGTGTCTTTTTGATTCAGGTCTACTCAGCGGATAGGCCCATCAGTGGGCCTACCAGATCACATAGTAGCTCAAGTTTTACCTTTAAACACACCTCCATTTTGTTCTCTGTACTGGCTCTTACCAGGTTACATCCCATCGGCAGCTAGAGGGTACACAGTTCTCTAAAACCCCTTCAGCATTTATACTATGTAGACTTTTTTGCTGATGATCCTTCTGACGGCTGTGAGGTGAATGTGTTTCTAGACTGGATTTGCATGGCTTTATTAATTCCTGACGTTGAGCGTTTCTCCATGCCTTTTTCTATAACAAAAAAAAGAGACAGAATATAAAATGTGCATAAAATATGCCTCTTGAAATTGTCGTTTTGAAATATGGATGTCTTTTGAGATTTTTGCTCGATTTACGACCGAAGGATTGTTTTGAGGACAGGTGTCATTTACAGGCCTGCAAATATTTTGACTGTCAAGTAACCATTACAGCTGCAGTTAGAGCTGCTGTTGTGTGAAACGGCCACAAGGCGGCAGCAGTTCTCATTAACCAAATCTGGTTACTAGGGAAACAGAGCCTCAATGGAAGTCCTGTTCTAGGTTGCAAATTAGAATGAAATGGGCAGGAAAAAGCCCCTTATGTTTATATCTCACTAAATATTGTTCTTTTTTTAAAATTTAATTTTCATTGTTTATCACAGCAAGTGTGATTACAATGTTTTGCTTGTCTTAGGTGTGCAAGATGTGGTTGTTTTCCACATATACATATCTCTTTTCTTCTTTGGATCCTTTTCCCATTTTAGGTTATGACACAATGTTGAGTAGTCTTCTCTTGGTATTTCGTAGGTCTTTGGTGATTATATACTTCTCCTGTGTTTGTATATCTCTGTTAACTCTGACATCCTAATGTATCCAATCCTCACACCTTTCCATTGGTGAACCATAAGTTTGTTTAATGAATCTGTGATTGCCTTTCTCTGTGGAAATATCTTCACTGGTATCAATTTTTAGGTAACACCTATAAGTGATATCACAGGATACGTGTCTTTCGCTTTCTGACTTACTACAAGTTGCGTGATTACTTCTAGACTCATCTATGGTGATGCAAATGGCATTGTGTCATTTTTTTCCTTGGCTAATATTCCATCTGTACGTGGACCAGTTTTTCTTTGTCCACTCACCTGTTGATGGACTTTTTGGTTGCTTCCATGTCTTGGTTATTGTAACACTGCTGAAATGCACATTTGCCTGCCTGTGTCTTTCAATTATGTCTTCTTCGGTTATAGGCCCAGGAGAGGGCCTGTTGGATCATATGGTAGCAAAATGTTTACCTTGTAAAGGCGTCTCCATTCTGTTCTCATTAGTGGCTCTTACCAGGTTATGTTCCACTTAAATTTGAGGGTATGCCCTTGTCCACAACCCTTTCAGCATTTATTGTTTGTAGTTTTTCTGCTGATGTTTATTCTGACAGGTGTGAGCTGACACCTCTTTGAGGTTGGATTTGCATGCATCTCATAATCCCTTGAAATTGAACTTTCAGGCATGTCCTCTTTTTTTTCAAGCTGTGAGTAACGCTTACCTCTTCAAATGGTTTTCTTGAAGTATGTGTCACATTTTGAAATATTTTGGCCATTACCTCCCTGAAGACATTCTGAGGGCAGGTTTCATTTACAGCCCTCCAGTACTTGTGCATATGAAGTGACCATTAGCACAGGTTTTAAAGCTGCTGTTGCAGGTATCGGCCATTGGGCGGCAGCATTTCTCCTTCCCCCATTCAGGGAACTACGGAAAGAGTCCTTCGTGCCAGTGGTGTTCCTCAGTTGTATATTAGAGAGGAATGTGCCCGGACAAACCCCCAAAAGCTGATGTCTCCTTACTTACGTTTGGTTTCTAAATTGAAATTATATATTTTTTTTATTGGAGTAATATTCCATTGTGTACATGGACCACTTCTTCTTTGTGCCTTCCTCTGTTGACAGACATTTTTGTTGCTTCCAAGTGTTGGCTGTGGTAAATATTGCTGGAGTGCAGGATTGCCACCCTGTGTCTTTTTGATTCTCATCCTCTCAGGTGATAGGCCCAGCAGTGGGTATGCTTGATTGAATGGTAGCTCAATATTTACCATATCAAGGCACCTCCTTTGTGGTTTCATTACTGGTTCTTACCATGTCCCACTGAGAAACGAGGGTGCACATTTCTCCACAACCCCTTCAGCATTTGTTGTTTGCAGAATTTTTGCTGATGGCCATTATGACTGGTGTGAGCTGATAGGTTTTTTAATTTGGATTTGCATGTCTTTAATAATTCCTAATGTTCAGCATTTTTCCATGCTTTGTTTTCTTTCTGTTAAACAAAAACAGAAAAAAACTGTGAGTACAATAAACCACTTGAAGTGGTCTTCTGGGAAGGCTGCCCTGTTTTGAATTTTTCGTCAATTTTTGACCCCAGGATTTTTTTGAGAACAGGTGACATTTACAGGCTTGTAATGAGTGTGAATATTTAGTGACCACTACTACTGGCTTTAAAGGTGCTGTTGGGGGAAACGGCCACAAGGTGGCAGCATTTCTCCGTTCCCAAAACTGGTTTCTAGGGCAGCACAGCCTTTCTGGAAGTTGTGTTCCCAGGTTGTAAATTAGAATGGAATGTGCTAGGAAAAAAACCCGTAAGTTAATATTCCCTTATTTCTTGTTCGATTTTTTAGTCTTTTTAAATCGAGGTAATATTTAGAATATTGTTTGTCCTAGGTGTATACAATCTGGTTCATTTGTACATTACATACACACACACACACACACACACACACACACATATGTAATATATTCATGTACAGATACTCTTCCCATGTAAATTATTGCAGAGTGCTCCATTGACCTCCCTTGCTATATGGTCGGTCTCTTTGATAAATGTATTTAGTAGGTATTTGTACACATATGGTAACCCTAATCTTAATTTTCCATACCACCCACCTTTCCATTTACATAAGAATAGTTTGTTTTCTAAGTCTGTGAGTTTCTTTCTCTGTGAAAATGCTATCATTTTTGTCAGTTGTTAGATAACGCCTATAAGTGATATCATACTATATGTCTTTTTCTTTCTGACTTACGGCATGTTCTGAGATTATATCTAGGCTCATAAATGGTGCCTCAACGAGCAGTGTTTCACTGTTTTCCATGGCTAATATTCCATTATGTACATGGACCACTTCTTCTTTATCCATTCATCCATTGATGGACATTTTGGTTGCTTCCGTGTCTTGGCTATTGTGAAAAATCCTGCAGTGAAGCTGTTGCAGCCTGTGCCTTCTCGACTCTGGTATTTTCAGGTGAGAGGTTCAGCGGTTGACCTGCTGAATGGAATGCTGGCTCAATTTTTACTTTTAAACACAGCTCCTTTCTGTTCTCACTATTGGCTCTTACCACTTTACATCTCACCAGCGGCTAGAGGGTACACAGTTCTCTAAAACCCCTTCAGCATTTATTGTTTGTAGACCTTTGGCTGATGGTAGTTGACGTGTGTGTGTTGAAATCTTTTTGTAGGCTAGATTTGCATGAGTTTAAAAATTTATGTTGTTGAGCTTTTATCCATTTTCCTTGTTTTTAGAAAACTAATGAGTAAAATTTACCTCTTCCTACTATCTCCTTGAAAATTTTGCCAGTTGTGAATTTTTGAGGGCAGTTGTCCTTTACTGTCCTGAGTCCTTGTGAATGTTAAGTGACCGTTAGCTGTGGTTTTAAAGCCGCTCTTGTGGGAAACGGCCACAAGGCGGCAGCATTTCTACATTTCCAACTCTGGGTTTTTGGGCAACAGAGGGTTCCTGGAAATCGTGTTTGTAAGCTGCAACTTAGAGCAGAATGTGCCACGGCAAACTCCCAAGAGCTTATATCTCCTTACTTCTTGTTTGTTTTTTACATTTAATTTTTATTTATTATCACAGCAAATTGGATAAAAATACGGTGGTTTTTCCAGGTGTACGGAATCTGGTTCATTATATCGATGTATTGATCTATTCACCTTTGGATCCTTTCCCGTGTAGGTTATTACAGAGTGTTGAGTACACCTCTTTTAGCATTCTATAGGTATTTTGTGATTATATATTTCATATGTATTACTACATGTCCGTTAACCCCCATATCCTAATTCGTACATTCCTTACACCTTTCCATTTGGTTAAACATAATTTGGTTTTCTGAATCTATGAGTGTCCTTCTCTTGGAAATTATTTCATGGGTATCAATTTTTAGGTAACACCTATAAGTGATGTAATAGGATATCTGTCTTTCGTTTTCTTTCTTACTTCAGGTAGGGTGATTATCTCTAGATCCTTGTATGGTGGTGCCAACAGCATTGTTCCATGCTTTTCCATGGCTAATATTCCATTGTGTACATGGACCACTTCTTCTTGGTGCATTTTTCTGTTGATGGACATTTTGGTTTCTTCCAGCTCTTGGCTATGTTACATGTTGCGGCAGTGAAGGATCGCCAGCCTGTGTCTTTTTGATTCAGGTCTACTCAGCGGATAGGCCCATCAGTGGGCCTACCAGATCACATAGTAGCTCAAGTTTTACCTTTAAACACACCTCCATTTTGTTCTCTGTACTGGCTCTTACCAGGTTACATCCCATCAGCAGCTAGAGGGTACACAGTTCTCTAAAACCCCTTCAGCATTTATACTATGTAGACTTTTTTGCTGATGATCCTTCTGACGGCTGTGAGGTGAATGTGTTTCTAGACTGGATTTGCATGGCTTTATTAATTCCTGACGTTGAGCGTTTCTCCATGCCTTTTTCTATAACAAAAAAAAGAGACAGAATATAAAATGTGCATAAAATATGCCTCTTGAAATTGTCGTTTTGAAATATGGATGTCTTTTGAGATTTTTGCTCGATTTACGACCGAAGGATTGTTTTGAGGACAGGTGTCATTTACAGGCCTGCAAATATTTTGACTGTCAAGTAACCATTACAGCTGCAGTTAGAGCTGCTGTTGTGTGAAACGGCCACAAGGCGGCAGCAGTTCTCATTAACCAAATCTGGTTACTAGGGAAACAGAGCCTCAATGGAAGTCCTGTTCTAGGTTGCAAATTAGAATGAAATGGGCAGGAAAAAGCCCCTTATGTTTATATCTCACTAAATATTGTTCTTTTTTTAAAATTTAATTTTCATTGTTTATCACAGCAAGTGTGGTTACAATGTTTTGCTTGTCTTAGGTGTGCAAGATGTGGTTGTTTTCCACATATACATATCTCTTTTCTTCTTTGGATCCTTTTCCCATTTTAGGTTATGACACAATGTTGAGTAGTCTTCTCTTGGTATTTCGTAGGTCTTTGGTGATTATATACTTCTCCTGTGTTTGTATATCTCTGTTAACTCTGACATCCTAATGTATCCAATCCTCACACCTTTCCATTGGTGAACCATAAGTTTGTTTAATGAATCTGTGATTGCCTTTCTCTGTGGAAATATCTTCACTGGTATCAATTTTTAGGTAACACCTATAAGTGATATCACAGGATACGTGTCTTTCGCTTTCTGACTTACTACAAGTTGCGTGATTACTTCTAGACTCATCTATGGTGATGCAAATGGCATTGTGTCATTTTTTTCCTTGGCTAATATTCCATCTGTACGTGGACCAGTTTTTCTTTGTCCACTCACCTGTTGATGGACTTTTTGGTTGCTTCCATGTCTTGGTTATTGTAACACTGCTGAAATGCACATTTGCCTGCCTGTGTCTTTCAATTATGTCTTCTTCGGTTATAGGCCCAGGAGAGGGCCTGTTGGATCATATGGTAGCAAAATGTTTACCTTGTAAAGGCGTCTCCATTCTGTTCTCATTAGTGGCTCTTACCAGGTTATGTTCCACTTAAATTTGAGGGTATGCCCTTGTCCACAACCCTTTCAGCATTTATTGTTTGTAGTTTTTCTGCTGATGTTTATTCTGACAGGTGTGAGCTGACACCTCTTTGAGGTTGGATTTGCATGCATCTCATAATCCCTTGAAATTGAACTTTCAGGCATGTCCTCTTTTTTTTCAAGCTGTGAGTAACGCTTACCTCTTCAAATGGTTTTCTTGAAGTATGTGTCACAGTTTGAAATATTTTGGCCATTACCTCCCTGAAGACATTCTGAGGGCAGGTTTCATTTACAGCCCTCCAGTACTTGTGCATATGAAGTGACCATTAGCACAGGTTTTAAAGCTGCTGTTGCAGGTATCGGCCATTGGGCGGCAGCATTTCTCCTTCCCCCATTCAGGGAACTACGGAAAGAGTCCTTCGTGCCAGTGGTGTTCCTCAGTTGTATATTAGAGAGGAATGTGCCCGGACAAACCCCCAAAAGCTGATGTCTCCTTACTTACGTTTGGTTTCTAAATTGAAATTATATATTTTTTTTATTGGAGTAATATTCCATTGTGTACATGGACCACTTCTTCTTTGTGCCTTCCTCTGTTGACAGACATTTTTGTTGCTTCCAAGTGTTGGCTGTGGTAAATATTGCTGGAGTGCAGGATTGCCACCCTGTGTCTTTTTGATTCTCATCCTCTCAGGTGATAGGCCCAGCAGTGGGTATTCTTGATTGAATGGTAGCTCAATATTTACCATATCAAGGCACCTCCTTTGTGGTTTCATTACTGGTTCTTACCATGTCCCACTGAGAAACGAGGGTGCACATTTCTCCACAACCCCTTCAGCATTTGTTGTTTGCAGAATTTTTGCTGATGGCCATTATGACTGGTGTGAGCTGATAGGTTTTTTAATTTGGATTTGCATGTCTTTAATAATTCCTAATGTTCAGCATTTTTCCATGCTTTGTTTTCTTTTTGTTAAACAAAAACAGAAAAAAACTGTGAGTACAATAAACCACTTGAAGTGGTCTTCTGGGAAGGCTGCCCTGTTTTGAATTTTTCGTCAATTTTTGACCCCAGGATTTTTTTGAGAACAGGTGACATTTACAGGCTTGTAATGAGTGTGAATATTTAGTAACCACTACTACTGGCTTTAAAGGTGCTGTTGGGGGAAACGGCCACAAGGTGGCAGCATTTCTCCGTTCCCAAAACTGGTTTCTAGGGCAGCACAGCCTTTCTGGAAGTTGTGTTCCCAGGTTGTAAATTAGAATGGAATGTGCTAGGAAAAAAACCCGTAAGTTAATATTCCCTTATTTCTTGTTCGATTTTTTAGTCTTTTTAAATCGAGGTAATATTTAGAATATTGTTTGTCCTAGGTGTATACAATCTGGTTCATTTGTACATTACATACACACACACACACACACACACACACACATATGTAATATATTCATGTACAGATACTCTTCCCATGTAAATTATTGCAGAGTGCTCCATTGACCTCCCTTGCTATATGGTCGGTCTCTTTGATAAATGTATTTAGTAGGTATTTGTACACATATGGTAACCCTAATCTTAATTTTCCATACCACCCACCTTTCCATTTACATAAGAATAGTTTGTTTTCTAAGTCTGTGAGTTTCTTTCTCTGTGAAAATGCTATCATTTTTGTCAGTTGTTAGATAACGCCTATAAGTGATATCATACTATATGTCTTTTTCTTTCTGACTTACGGCATGTTCTGAGATTATATCTAGGCTCATAAATGGTGCCTCAACGAGCAGTGTTTCACTGTTTTCCATGGCTAATATTCCATTATGTACATGGACCACTTCTTCTTTATCCATTCATCCATTGATGGACATTTTGGTTGCTTCCGTGTCTTGGCTATTGTGAAAAATCCTGCAGTGAAGCTGTTGCAGCCTGTGCCTTCTCGACTCTGGTATTTTCAGGTGAGAGGTTCAGCGGTTGACCTGCTGAATGGAATGCTGGCTCAATTTTTACTTTTAAACACAGCTCCTTTCTGTTCTCACTATTGGCTCTTACCACTTTACATCTCACCAGCGGCTAGAGGGTACACAGTTCTCTAAAACCCCTTCAGCATTTATTGTTTGTAGACCTTTGGCTGATGGTAGTTGACGTGTGTGTGTTGAAATCTTTTTGTAGGCTAGATTTGCATGAGTTTAAAAATTTATGTTGTTGAGCTTTTATCCATTTTCCTTGTTTTTAGAAAACTAATGAGTAAAATTTACCTCTTCCTACTATCTCCTTGAAAATTTTGCCAGTTGTGAATTTTTGAGGGCAGTTGTCCTTTACTGTCCTGAGTCCTTGTGAATGTTAAGTGACCGTTAGCTGTGGTTTTAAAGCCGCTCTTGTGGGAAACGGCCACAAGGCGGCAGCATTTCTACATTTCCAACTCTGGGTTTTTGGGCAACAGAGGGTTCCTGGAAATCGTGTTTGTAAGCTGCAACTTAGAGCAGAATGTGCCACGGCAAACTCCCAAGAGCTTATATCTCCTTACTTCTTGTTTGTTTTTTACATTTAATTTTTATTTATTATCACAGCAAATTGGATAAAAATACGGCGTTTTTTCCAGGTGTACGGAATCTGGTTCATTATATCGATGTATTGATCTATTCACCTTTGGATCCTTTCCCGTGTAGGTTATTACAGAGTGTTGAGTACACCTCTTTTAGCATTCTATAGGTATTTTGTGATTATATATTTCATATGTATTACTACATGTCCGTTAACCCCCATATCCTAATTCGTACATTCCTTACACCTTTCCATTTGGTTAAACATAATTTGGTTTTCTGAATCTATGAGTGTCCTTCTCTTGGAAATTATTTCATGGGTATCAATTTTTAGGTAACACCTATAAGTGATGTAATAGGATATCTGTCTTTCGTTTTCTTTCTTACTTCAGGTAGGGTGATTATCTCTAGATCCTTGTATGGTGGTGCCAACAGCATTGTTCCATGCTTTTCCATGGCTAATATTCCATTGTGTACATGGACCACTTCTTCTTGGTGCATTTTTCTGTTGATGGACATTTTGGTTTCTTCCAGCTCTTGGCTATGTTACATGTTGCGGCAGTGAAGGATCGCCAGCCTGTGTCTTTTTGATTCAGGTCTACTCAGCGGATAGGCCCATCAGTGGGCCTACCAGATCACATAGTAGCTCAAGTTTTACCTTTAAACACACCTCCATTTTGTTCTCTGTACTGGCTCTTACCAGGTTACATCCCATCGGCAGCTAGAGGGTACACAGTTCTCTAAAACCCCTTCAGCATTTATACTATGTAGACTTTTTTGCTGATGATCCTTCTGACGGCTGTGAGGTGAATGTGTTTCTAGACTGGATTTGCATGGCTTTATTAATTCCTGACGTTGAGCGTTTCTCCATGCCTTTTTCTATAACAAAAAAAAGAGACAGAATATAAAATGTGCATAAAATATGCCTCTTGAAATTGTCGTTTTGAAATATGGATGTCTTTTGAGATTTTTGCTCGATTTACGACCGAAGGATTGTTTTGAGGACAGGTGTCATTTACAGGCCTGCAAATATTTTGACTGTCAAGTAACCATTACAGCTGCAGTTAGAGCTGCTGTTGTGTGAAACGGCCACAAGGCGGCAGCAGTTCTCATTAACCAAATCTGGTTACTAGGGAAACAGAGCCTCAATGGAAGTCCTGTTCTAGGTTGCAAATTAGAATGAAATGGGCAGGAAAAAGCCCCTTATGTTTATATCTCACTAAATATTGTTCTTTTTTTAAAATTTAATTTTCATTGTTTATCACAGCAAGTGTGATTACAATGTTTTGCTTGTCTTAGGTGTGCAAGATGTGGTTGTTTTCCACATATACATATCTCTTTTCTTCTTTGGATCCTTTTCCCATTTTAGGTTATGACACAATGTTGAGTAGTCTTCTCTTGGTATTTCGTAGGTCTTTGGTGATTATATACTTCTCCTGTGTTTGTATATCTCTGTTAACTCTGACATCCTAATGTATCCAATCCTCACACCTTTCCATTGGTGAACCATAAGTTTGTTTAATGAATCTGTGATTGCCTTTCTCTGTGGAAATATCTTCACTGGTATCAATTTTTAGGTAACACCTATAAGTGATATCACAGGATACGTGTCTTTCGCTTTCTGACTTACTACAAGTTGCGTGATTACTTCTAGACTCATCTATGGTGATGCAAATGGCATTGTGTCATTTTTTTCCTTGGCTAATATTCCATCTGTACGTGGACCAGTTTTTCTTTGTCCACTCACCTGTTGATGGACTTTTTGGTTGCTTCCATGTCTTGGTTATTGTAACACTGCTGAAATGCACATTTGCCTGCCTGTGTCTTTCAATTATGTCTTCTTCGGTTATAGGCCCAGGAGAGGGCCTGTTGGATCATATGGTAGCAAAATGTTTACCTTGTAAAGGCGTCTCCATTCTGTTCTCATTAGTGGCTCTTACCAGGTTATGTTCCACTTAAATTTGAGGGTATGCCCTTGTCCACAACCCTTTCAGCATTTATTGTTTGTAGTTTTTCTGCTGATGTTTATTCTGACAGGTGTGAGCTGACACCTCTTTGAGGTTGGATTTGCATGCATCTCATAATCCCTTGAAATTGAACTTTCAGGCATGTCCTCTTTTTTTTCAAGCTGTGAGTAACGCTTACCTCTTCAAATGGTTTTCTTGAAGTATGTGTCACATTTTGAAATATTTTGGCCATTACCTCCCTGAAGACATTCTGAGGGCAGGTTTCATTTACAGCCCTCCAGTACTTGTGCATATGAAGTGACCATTAGCACAGGTTTTAAAGCTGCTGTTGCAGGTATCGGCCATTGGGCGGCAGCATTTCTCCTTCCCCCATTCAGGGAACTACGGAAAGAGTCCTTCGTGCCAGTGGTGTTCCTCAGTTGTATATTAGAGAGGAATGTGCCCGGACAAACCCCCAAAAGCTGATGTCTCCTTACTTACGT